>NC_092106.1:36082512-36100856 GCF_045679555.1 Salvelinus alpinus | reverse complement strand
GGACTGGGCACCCTCGTTGCGGGCCCCGGACTGGGCACCCTCGTTGCGGGCCCCGGACTGGGCACCCTCGTTGCGGGCCCCGGACTGGGCACCCTCGTTGCGGGCCCCGGACTGGGCACCCTCGTTGCGGGCCCAGGACTGGGCACCCTCGTAGCGGGCCCCGGACTGGGCACCCTCGTTGCGGGCCCCGGACTGGGCACCGTCGCTGGAGGCTCCGGACTGGAGACCGTTGCTGGAGGCTCCGGACTGGAGAATGTCGCTGGAGGCTCCGGACTGGAGAATGCCGCTGGAGGCTCCGGACTGGAGAACGTGGCTGGAGGCTCCGGACTGGGGACCGTCGCTGGAGACTCTGGACTGGGGACCGTCGCTGGAGACTCTGGACTGGGGACCGTCGCTGGAGACTCCGGACTGGAGACCATCGCTGGAGACTGCGGACTGGGGTCCCTCGTTGCGGGCTTCGTGCCATGACTCCTCACTGGAGACTTCGTGCAATGGATCATCACTGGAGGCTTCTTGCCATGGATCATCACTGGAGGCTTTGTACCATGGATCATCACTGGAGGCTTCTTGCCATGGATCATCACTGGAGGCTTCGTGCCATGGATCATCACTGGAGGCTTCGTGCCATGGATCATCACTGGAGGCTTTGTGCCATGGATTATCACTGGAGTGGAGAGACACACAGGAGGCCTGGCTCTGGGAGAAGGCACAGGACTCACCAGGCTGGGGAGACATATAGGAGGGTTAATTCTCGGCGCAGGCACAGGACTCACCAGGCTGGGGAGACATGCAGGAGGCCTTGTCCTTGGCCGAGGCACCGGATACACTGGGCCGTGAAGGCGCACTGGCGGTCTCGAGCGCAGATCTGGCACCACCCGTTCTGGCTGGATGCCAGCTTCCACCCGGCAAATGCGGGACCCTGGCACCGAGCACACCGGCCTGTGGATGCTCGGCCGAGACACAGTGCACATCACCCCATAGCACGGGGC
The DNA here is from genome assembly GCF_045679555.1 of Salvelinus alpinus. Lineage (NCBI taxonomy): Eukaryota > Metazoa > Chordata > Actinopteri > Salmoniformes > Salmonidae > Salvelinus > Salvelinus alpinus. The sequence continues at coordinate 36,099,867 of NC_092106.1, read as the reverse complement.
CTGAACAATCCCATGCTTGCCACGGTAAGCACGGGGAGTGGGCTCAGGTCTCCAACCTGACTCCGCCACACTCCCCGTGTGCCCCCCAATTTTTTTTGGGGGGGGCTGCCTCTCGGGATTCCTTGCCAGCCGTGTTCCCTCATACCGCTGGTTCTCAGCTCTCGCCGCCTCCAGTTCTGATTTTGGGCGGCGATACTCCCCCGTTTTTGCCCAGGGTCCCTTGCCGTTCAAGATTTCCTCTCATGTCCAGGAGTCCATTCTTCCACGCTGCTTGTTCCTTTGGTGGTGGGTAGTTCTGTAACGGCTGTTGGAAGGAGAAGGAGAAGAGGACCAAGGTGCAGCGTGGTAAGTATTCATAATACTTTCAATAAATACGAACACTTGAACAAAAACAACAAAGCAACAAACGAACAGTTCTGCAAGGTGCAATACACAAAACAGAAAACAACTACCCACTAAGCACAGGTGGGAATGAGGCTACCTAAGTATGGTTCTCAATCAGAGACAACGATAGACAGCTGCCTCTAATTGAGAACCACACCAGGCCAAACACCTAGAAATACAAAACACAGAACAAAACATAGAATGCCCACCCCAACTCACGCCCTGACCTAACCAAAATAGAGACATAGAAAAAGGAACTAAGGTCTGGGCGTGACAGGAAGAGATTTTTGATGTACCGATTCCATGGTACAGGGTGTATAAGTTGATATATAAAACAACGCAAGATTCAAGACTTTGTGCTTTTCAGCTAAAATTATTATATAGAATTCTTGCCACCAACAAAATGTTGAATATTTGTGGCATAAAATCATTGAAGCTCTGCAGATTTTGTTGTGAGGATACAGAATCAATAGACCATTTATTTTGGTATTGCCCTCAGGTAGCCTGTTTCTGGTCTCAGGTTCAGGAATGGCTGAAAATGCATAGCATTGATCTGAAATTGACCCTAGAAATAGTACTGTTAGGCGATCTGGAGAGACCGGGTCAGTCAATTACTAATATACTAATAATCTTCGTAATTCAATACGCAATCTGTAGATTCTATTTGATTAGATAGATTGAAATTGTATGTTAAACATCATAGCATAGTTGAAAAATATGTGTTGCGTAGAAACACGAATTGGCTGGCCAGCAGAGATAGATGGGATGGGCTGAGGGAAGCTGAGGGTTGGTATGTGGAATTGGAGACAAGTGGGAGTGGAGTTGCTGTGTGAGAGAGAGAATGATGGTCAAAAGATAAAGGAAAAAAATGTCAGAATGAAACATAATAAAAGTACATTTGAATGAAACTAAGTGGCAGTGTTTTTACAACTAATGCCGGTTTGCCTGAGGCTGATGCCATGCAGGTGTTTGTACACATGCATACACACACTCTCATTCAAATAAACACATACAAGAACACACACATACATGCAATAGTGCCAGACATGCACACAAACATATAAAGTAGGCAATTCTGTTATGATTTCAGTTGTCCTTGATGTCCTTTGTTTTAAAAGTATTATTTTGTTTAAAAAATGTTGCATTGTTTGCTGTTTTCTTCTGTCTTTTCCTTTTTTCTCTTTAGTTCATTCTCTTCGTTGTTGGTGCATTGGGGGGTTCTTGTGGGTGGGGAATGGAATCAATTGTATATTAATTTTTTTTCTTCCGGGGGGGGGGGTTGAGGGACAGCTATTGGGGAACTGTGGGGGGATCTTTGAGGGTTCGGGTTTCACAAGATTGTGATCCTGAAAAAGGAAACTATGACAAATATTTTATATCACTATCATGCACATGCACCCACACACATAAGGATGGCTCTGTTGCTGAAAGACTGATACGTGTTTGATAGTGTCTTGATGCTGTATTATTTGTCCTTCATGTTCTAATAGTTTGTTACCCCTTCCTTGTGTTTTTTGTAATAAATAATAATAACAAATAAAATAAAAATCCCTTTGTTACAACAGAGAGAGATTTTGTAGTACTGTGACATCCAAGATTGGATAATGAAACAATATTTCTGTAATCCAAACAGTTGGATTTGTCCGTGGGTACTCAAAGAACAATTATGTCAGATCAGTTGTTGTTTTGGGATCTCATTATGGATGGCATAACAACATAACTGTATCTCTGAATATTTCCCAGTTGTCAGGTTTACATCCAAATGTTGTGGAATTTATAAGATTAAATATGAAACTATTTGTGAGAAGATGAAATGGGATGTTAGTCTTCTAAATGAGAATCGTTTTTCATATAAAAGTTCTACCAAGTCAGTGACCACACCCACGTGAGCACAGACATTATGTTGACGTCATGGAACGCTCCTTTTGCCAGAGTGCATAAAAGCCCTCCTAACGAAATTTACATCAGACCATCCAGGCAGACGGTATTGAACCAGACATCACGAATGGTCAGACTCTATGAGACCAGACAAATGTGGAGCGTGGCTGAATGTTGAAATGGTTAGAAACTCTGAAACTCTCTCTCTCGAAGAAGAAGAAGACTACACAGGAACTTTCAGTCTGCAGCTGTTAAAGTACTTTAGTCTAGTAAACTTGACCGAGGACAACCGGGTGGTACATTGAAAGATCCACACCAACGTCTAAGGCGTCGACCTCCACCACGAACTGACAGGACAGGTCCGGATGGATTAGGATGGGGCAGTGGTGAAACGATTCTTGAGATCCAAAAACACCCGGTTAGCAGCTGGGGACCATGTGAACAGAACCGTGGGACAGGTTCTGGGGGGAAGCCAGGGTGCTGTAGCCCCAAATGAAGCGGAGGTAGAAATGTGCAAATCCCAGGAAATGGTGCAGCTGCACTCTGGATGTGGGTTGGGGCCAATCCACCACCTCTCTCACCTTGTCAGGATCCATCTGAATGTTCACTGCAGCGATGACGTATCCCAAAAAGGAGATAATGGAGTGATGGAATTCACATTTCTCCGCTTTGACAAACAGCTGGTTCTCCAGGAGGTGCTGGAGGACTTGTCGGACGTGGAGGACATGATTTTGAGCCGAACAGGAAAGGACAAGAATGTCATCGAGGTAGAAAAACATAAAACAGTTTAACATGTCACGGAGCACATCGTTGAAAAGATGTTCACCCCCTGGAGAGGCTCGAATGCCAAGGAGAGGAGTGGTAGAGGGTAACGATTTACTGTGATGTCATTAGTCGATACATGGGCGCAGGGTTTTGTCCTTTTTCTCCACAAAGAACCCTGTGCCGAAAGGGAATGCAGAAGGATGAATGCTCCCTGCAGCCAGAGAGTCCTCAATGTACTTCTCCATGGCCTTGGTCTCTGGGCCAGGCATGGTATAATGCCACACCCGAGGCGGTGTGTTGCCTGGGAGGAGATCAATGTCGGAATCCTAGAGACGATGCGGCGGAAAGGATGTTGCGCAAGCCTTGTTGAAAACTTCCCGGAGGTCCTGATACACTGGAACGGAGGAGAGATCCGAGGCTTTTCCCAAGCCCGCAGGAGGACGTCACGGGGCAGGCTGTGCTGCCTTAAGTCAATGTGGGTGGCAGAACGGGCTCCAACCTAGGATTGAACCATTAGCCCAATTGATCACGGGGTTGTGCCTCTGGAACCATGAAAATCCCAAAACCACAGGAGCATGTGGAGATTCAATTAATAGAAACTGTATGGACTCACTATGATTGCCCGACATGCGCAGGTTAATGAAAACCATACTGTAAGTGACCCTGCCAATGGAGCGTCCGTCCAGTGCTCTGGTGTCCATGGGAATAGAAATGAGTTGTGTGGAGATACCAGGGTAGCGTCCATGAAGCTCTCGTCAGCCCCAGAGTCAATGAGCACCCAGAGATATTTAGACCGGTCACTCCACAGCAGGATAGCATGGAGAGGAGTATGAGAAATGAGAGTTTGGAGACTCACAGTATGGCCCACCAGCGTACTCGTACCTACTGATGAACCTGGTCTTTCACTGAACAGGTGGATATATAATGTCCTGTAGTACCACAATACAGGCAACTAATGGAGCTCAGCCTGTGTAAACGTTTGTTAGTAGACAATCTAGCCCTACCTAGCTGCATGGGCTCTGGAGGAGACGAGTAGCCAGTCCCCGATGATTCTCTCGGGAATGCAGGCGTCGGGGACTTCCGGGGTTCTTCGGAGGCGAGGGAGAAACCGTGGAACAGACCTCCTCTCTCTACTGCATTCCCATAGGTGCCCATCGGTCCTTATGGTCAGGGCTATGAGGGAGTCCAGGTCCATGGGTAACTCCTGAGCTGAACGCTCGTCTTTAATTTCCTCCGATAATCCATGAAGGAAGGTGTCGACCAGGGACTCCGGGTTTCAGGCACTCTCGGCGGACAACAAGCGAAATTCTACCGCGTAGTCTGCCACACTACGGAAGTCTTGACGTAGTTGAAGTAGCTTCCGAGCCAGCTCTCTCCCGGACACCGGAGAATTGAACACCTTCCTCACCTCCGCTACGAAATCCTCCAGACGAAGGCAAATGGTGGCGAACGCCGTTCCAGACATCAGCCCAGGTGAACGCCATTCCAGACATCAGCGTTATGAGATATGCTGTCTTCGAACGATCTGAAGGAAACGAAAAGGGCTGCAGCTCAAAGATGAGGGAGCAGTGGGACAGAAATGCCCGGCAGGTTCCAAGGTCCCCAACATAACGCTCCGGAGGAGGTAAGCGAGGTTCTCGGGAAGCCGATGTAGCGGGCTAGCAGGGTTACTTAGAATCCGAGATGTTTCCGTTGTAGCTTGATGCCTGATAGATAGTCCGCGGAATTGCTCCAGTAATGAGTTAAAACCCTGATCATGGCGTTCCGCCAAGGTATGGAGTCCTTCGACAAGGTTCTGAGGTAGCTCATCGTGTCTTCCAATGGTCGGTCCTTGCAGACACACAGTGTTGTGGAGCTGGTCCAAGTCTGCTGGGTCAGTCATGGCCAGTTCGTACTATAATGACACAGGATGAGACCCAGATGTAGACACAGGAGGCAGATGGTTCAAGTCTCAGAGATGTATTATATACAAGGGGTAGGCAAATGGCAGGTCCATGACAGGCAGAGATCAGTAATCCTAATAAGAGACAGGCAGGTGTAGAACGGCAGGCAGGCTCAGGGCAGGCAAAAACAGGTCGGAACCGGGAAGACTAGAACATAAACTAGAGAGGAGGAAAAACACAGGAAATCACGCTGGGACGACTTGACAAGACAAGATGAACTGGCAACAGACAAACAGAAAACGCAGGTATAGAGGGGGTAATGGGGAAAATAAGAGACACCTGGTGGGGGGTGGAGACAAAAAGGGTTCTATCTGGAAAGAAAAAAATGATCCTATGGGGTAAACCGAAGAACCTTTTTGTAACCTTTTTTTGTAATAGTGTAGGACATAGAGGAGTTCTGATTCCTAATTCCAAATGAGGACCAATCTCTGCTTGTTTTTTCAATGCTTTTCAATCTCAGCAGGGAATCATTTGTAGGTGATGAAGCTACAGCATTCTTGAATAGCTCCTGGAGCCCTGTTCAGACAGAGTATAGTTAAGATAAGAGATAAGCAACTTTGCTGTGACCTTGCTCTGTTTTGAAGCGGGTCACGGCCCTTGGCACTTAAGAAGGTGCTTTCAATCAGCTTGGTCTTTCTTTGAATGCTGCAGTGTGGGGAAGAGAAATCTATGTACTGTAAACAGTAGTTCAGTCAGCAGCATGGTGACATGGACTCACCCTTCTCTGTTCTGAGTGACCAGCCATATTGATTACATAACCCAGCTGTGTTCACTCCACTGCCTCCTTTTGTTGCCATTATAAGACGCTGTGCATAGTGCCAATACGTTCACCATTCACTGTGGCCTTGGATGAGAAATGTCCACCACTGCAGTTATGACTGGAACAAAGGCAAGAAGGGCCATGTGATGGCTTTTTGTGTTCAGGACTCTCTTGGCTATAGGACTCTTAAATCCTGCTTTTAACTGCTTTTAGTGGAGTGTGAAATGCATTGCCTTGTACTTGATTATATATGGATTCCATTTACCGGATGACCATTTGGTTTTCTGTGCAACACACACTGAAATAGGGGTTGTAGTTATCTCAGTGGTGAAGTCACATTCAAGCGATTGCCAGCTGTAATTGATATTAATGCTTGTCGATGCACTACTAGTCAATTCTTTACGCTTCACAAACCTGTGGACTTACTTTGAGGATTACTTTGATTTCAGTACTGTATTTAAAAAAAAAAAATTGTTTTAATTTATGAATGCGTGATAGTTGTTTGGATGGATTGATGGATAGCTAAATAAGTCTATCGAAAAGGCAACAATAGGCTGTGCGATGAAATTCAGCAAGAGCAGAGGGCTGAATGATTGAATGACAAAAATTCCAGGTTGCACTTTATTTGAATAGCCCCAAGTAGATGATTAGCAGATGTTCCACAGATGTTCAATAACTGTCAACCACATTTCAACTAACTATCTACTAACCCTAACCTTAACCCTTATCCTAACTGTAAACTTAGCCCTTACCGTAACCCTAGCCCTAACCTTAACCCTTATCCTAACTGTAAACTTAGCCCTTACCGTAACCCTAGCCCTAACCTTAACCCTTATCCTAACCGTAAACTTAGCCCTTACCGTAACCCTAGCCCTAACCTTAACCCTTATCCTAACCGTAAACTTAGCCCTTACCGTAACCCTAGCCCTAACCTTAACCCTTATCCTAACCGTAAACTTAGCCCTTACCGTAACCCTAGCCCTAACCTTAACCCTTATCCTAACCGTAAACTTAGCCCTTACCGTAACCCTAGCCCTAACCTTAACCCTTATCCTAACCGTAAACTTAGCCCTTACCGTAACCCTAGCCCTAACCTTAACCCTTATTCTAACCGTAAACTTAGCCCTTACCGTAACCCTAGCCCTAACCTTAACCCTTAGCCTAACTGCTATTCTAAACCTAACCCTAACCGTAACCTAACGAAGCAGTTACTTATCAACAGATAATTTGTTGATAGTTTGACCATCTGTAGAGCATCTATAGGACTATCTAAATAAAGTGTGACCAATTCCCCTAACGCATAACAATAGACAGAGCACACAAGGACACCAACGAGTGTTTTGATTAACTGTTCATTTGTCTCAGGAGGTGTGTGTGTGCTTGCACGCTTGTGTGTGAATGCATGGTGTGTAAATTGGTTAGCTTGAAGGATTCAACCAACGTCCCACCTAAAGAAAAAAATTAAGAAACCTCTAGATTGTAGGGTGAAAAGAACCGTTCAATATCTTCCGTATGAGGGTCCCTAGACCCAGCCTGAGGCTAAGATGCTGCATTAAAGATCCACAGCTCCGGGGACAGTATCTCTCAGTACCTCCATCCCTATTCCTCTCTCTATCTGTAAATATGCATCAGTCAGGCGGTTGCTTCATTGCTGCCTATTCATTACAGATTATATTTTAACTCACCCTCACACCCTGACAGGGAGAGAGAGTGAGGAGAAGAGTAGACATAAAAACGGCATTACGAGTGACAGTGAAACGGAGCTGCGTCTTTGAAGACTTACAACCTAATCCTGTCAGCTGAACCACCAGCCCTGCCTCAGCTTTGATTCCCCCAGTCTAAGCCCTACTCCGGCTGGAGACTAAGCATGAGGGTCACAACACACACAGCAGAGGAATAGCAGGGCTGTGTTGTTAAAATTACAATGGGGACTATTTATTCAGATAGCAGTACGTGCCTTGTTTGCACTATTCTATTCTCATACATTATGTAAATCCACTTCACACCCTTCAACAACTCGGTGTTATTGTTGACCCAAAGACAATGGATATTGTGTCTACCTTTTATTTTGACCTGTAGGTTCTTGTAGTCGTTTCTATAGTGTGATCAAGCTGAACGTAGAACGGACTGTGAGAGCATCCCTTTTGATTACTCATGGCTTGGCAGGCCAATAGATATATTCAAGTACAGTCAGCTGAACAGATGCAGATCGCTGATGGAAATGTACCAGATGAAGAGTAGCATTTTGTACAGTGTTGTGTGTTCTGGTCTTCAACCATGCACCTAATTACTCCTCATCGTAGATGCTCCCTTAGGAAGCCTTTCATCTACCATTCACCAGATCAAATAAAGATCCTCCACTGAGGAAGTCAAAATGTACCTGTATATCCTGAACGCAATTTAAACCTGTATGATCAATTATCATATCTATAATGTTTTTCCCTGAAAAAAAGGACAGAAATTAGAAAACAGGATTACTGCTATTTGTCAGTGACATGCAGCGCTTGCATAATATTCCCCACTTTCCTCTCTTCTCATTGTGCCTTTTTGGTCCCTCAGAATGTGGATGACTGTGAGATCTGTGGGATCTGTGCTGAAAGGGAAACCAGGGGGCATCCTAGGTCAAGGAAAACATCTGATTTGGTAGAGAGGGGTTGGTGGAAAGTTAAAAGGAAGGTAATTAGGGTAGTTTGAGTTTGTTGAAGGAGATAGAGAGATGGAGGGAGGGAGGCACGTACAAGCATCCTGGGTGCTGAATAGTGCTTTATTTCTCTCCCTGCACATCAGGTGCTCTAACAGACTGACAAAGACGTGAAGGTCCGTGTGGGATAGGGCGGTGGGATGTGCCTAGCATGTGAGAATACTTGTGAGGTAGTTATCCTCTATTAGCATACACTCCTGTGGATCCATGGTGCCTTTTTCTATGCGTGGGGGGGGGGGGGGGGTGCTGCCTCCATTTCTACCTCTCCTGTTCAATGACCATCCTGCCTGGCTGGCTGGACATGGGTCTTTTAGCTGCCGCAGCATCAAAGGTACATTTCTTTAAAGCCACCTTAGAAAGCTTCAGTCTCCCAATAGGAACTATGGCCCAAAGGACAGTGGCTACAACGACTGCCAATTAGGAGCTCCAAAGAGTTCCATTTGATCTCTGTAACGACGTTCGTCTGAGGAAGAAGGAGAGGACCAAGGTGCAGCGTGGTACGTGTTCATGACTTTTAATAACACTGAACATTAGAACAAAAAATAACAAAACGGAACAAACGAAACAGTCCTGTCTGGTGTAGACACAAAACAGAAAACAACTACCCACAAAACACAGGTGGGAAAAGGCTATCTAAGTATGGTTCTCAATCAGAGACAACGATAGACAGCTGCCTCTGATTGAGAGCCACACCCGGCCAAACACATAGAAATAGACAACATAGAACAAAAACATAGAATGCCCACCCCAACTCACGCCCTGACCAACCAAAATAGAGACATAAAAAGGATCTCTAAGGTCAGGGCGTGACAATCTCAGAAAAAACTAAATGTTACACAAAGAGGGACACTCACTGAGAATAAAGTACTCTAGTGTTTTATAAAGAGTACTAAAACATTTTATGCCATTGGACTTGGCACTGAGTGTCTTTGCCTTTGGCTGGTTGGCAACAATATTGAAGGACAAAAGTTTAATGCAAATTGAACGAGCTACACATCTGCAAGATGTACATTTATTGAGGCCAATTTTTTAAATAGTTTTTCACCATACAGTATATACTGTATCACTATATATCAGACAAACTTTAGTTAAAGTGTTTTTAGAATGCCCTTAAGCTGTTTAGAGCACAGGTTCAGAACCTTTGACAAGCCTATAAACCATATGATAAACACCCATTTGTTTAGTACCAGTTTGACCCTGCATGTGTGAATTTGTTGTAGAGCCCCATCTCTCAGTTTGTCATAATGCCATAAAGAGCAGATTGGAGTCCCGAGGTCTAGACATTGTTTTGTTGGTCTACATAGCCCACATAGTTTAACACCTTGGTCAGTCAGGTTGATATTTCCTGTTGACTAACTAATGTGTAAGCCACACTCTTAGAAACCCATGTAGAACCCTCTGTGGAAAGGGTTCTACATGGAACTCAAAAGGGTTCTACCTGGAATCAAAAGGGTTCTACCTGAAACCAAAAAGGGTTCTTCAAAGGTTTCTCCTATGGGGACAGCCAAATAATCATTTTAGGTTCTAGATAGCAGCTTTTTTTCTAAGAGTGCAGGGAGAGTAGGCAGTGTCAGTGTTGAGCTCTGTCAACCTCTGACAGGTGGTTAATAGATTGAGGTCATGCTGAGAATCTAGAGGGCATTCTGTCACCTGTTTTAATGGAAGCTTCTACTCTCATTGCTCTCTTCTCCTTCGCCTGTCCAATCAGTCAATCTGTTTACTCTCTGAGCAAGACCACACACAAACACACACAGGCACTTCAATCTAGGGACCGTTGGTCCTTTTTCTCATCCCGTTACTTTTTAGTGAATAGAGCATCTATTCTAAACTGTGTAAACTTGTGACAAATATCATGGTTAATTAATATTATATATATATATATACAGTGGGGAGAACAAGTATTTGATACACTGCCGATTTTGCAGGTTTTCCTACTTACAAAGCATGTAGAGGTCTGTAATTTTTATCATAGGTACACTTCAACTGTGAGAGACGGAATCTAAAACAAAAATCCAGAAAATCACATTGTATGATTTTTAAATAATTAATTTGCATTTTATTGCATGACATAAGTATTTGATCACCTACCAACCAGTAAGAATTCCGGCTCTCACAGACCTGTTAGTTTTTCTTTAAGAAGCCCTCCTGTTCTCCACTCATTACCTGTATTAACTGCACCTGTTTGAACTCGTTACCTGTATAAAAGACACCTGTCCACACACAATCAAACAGATTCCAACCTCTCCACAATGGCCAAGACCAGAGAGCTGTGTAAGGACATCAGGGATAAAATTGTAGACCTGCACAAGGCTGGGATGGGCTACAGGACAATAGGCAAGCAGCTTGGTGAGAAGGAAACAACTGTTGGCGCAATTATTAGAAAATGGAAGAAGTTCAAGATGACGGTCAATCACCCTCGGTCTGGGGCTCCATGCAAGATTTCACCTCGTGGGGCATCAATGATCATGAGGAAGGTGAGGGATCAGCCCAGAACTACACGGCAGGACCTGGTCAATGACCTGAAGAGAGCTGGGACCACAGTCTCAAAGAAAACCATTAGTAACACACTACGCCGTCATGGATTAAAATCCTGCAGCGCACGCAAGGTCCCCCTGCTTAAGCCAGTGCATGTCCAGGCCTGTCTGAAGTTTGCCAATGACCATCTGGATGATCCAGAGGAGGAATGGGAGAAGGTCATGTGGTCTGATGAGACAAAAATAGAGCTTTTTGGTCTAACTCCACTCGCCGTGTTTGGAGGAAGAAGAAGTATGAGTACAACCCCAAGAACACCATCCCAACCGTGAAGCATGGAGGTGGAAACATCATTCTTTGGGGATGCTTTTCTGCAAAGGGGACAGGACGACTGCACCGTATTGAGGGGAGGATGGATGGGGCCATGTATCGCGAGATCTTGGCCAACAACCTCCTTCCCTCAGTAAGAGCATTGAAGATGGGTCATGGCTGGGTCTTCCAGCATGACAACGACACGAAGCACACAGCCATGGCAACTAAGGAGTGGCTCCGTAAGAAGCATCTCAAGGTCCTGGAGTGGCCTAGCCAGTCTCCAGACCTGAACCCAATAGAAAATCTTTGGAGGGAGCTGAAAGTCCGTATTGCCCAGCGACAGCCCCGAAACCTGAAGGATCTGGAGAAGATCTGTAGGGAGGAGTGGGCCAAAATCCCTGCTGCAGTGTGTGCAAACCTAGTCAAGAACTACAGGAAACGTATGATCTCTGTAATTGCAAACAAAGGTTTCTGTACCAAATATTAAGTTCTGCTTTTCTGATGTATCAAATACTTATGTCATGCAATAAAATGCAAATTAATTACTTAAAAATCATACAATGTGATTTTCTGGATTTTTGTTTTAGATTCCGTCTCTCATAGTTGAAGTGTACCTATGATAATAATTACAGACCTCTACATGCTTTGTAAGTAGGAAAACCTGCAAAATCGGCAGTGTATCAAATACTTGTTCTCCCCACTGTATATTATTAATAATACCTTCCACTAGTTCATTAGTTCCATAACATATATTTTACTTTGCACCAATTATTAAGTAACAAGTTTGAGATTATTAAAAGTACATTTATCTCTCCTCCTCGGCTGAATAGAGAACATTGTCTGAAATCCACCCTCACAAATCACAGTGGTCATTTACAGTATGTCAATAATCTGATCACCATTTTGGTTTCACCGTCTAGTTCTAGTCACTCTCGCCTGCAACTCTGTCTTCTCCTCTGACCTCTGAACCTGTGTGGCCATGCCATTAGTGGTGGTCCATCCTTGAACCACCGCTGGCTGCGTTTTATAACAGAGGTCCGGAAGTGTCATCACATTGTGTTGCTACTTGCTATTGACTTTCCATAATTCACTGTGGAACAATGCAGTTTGACAGGTGGATGAGATGTACATTACCTGTGATCTGATCATTATGTGTGTTGAGGAGAAGAGTAGAGGAGGGAGGGGAACAAGGCCATTCACCTCTCTCCCTCTACCCTCTTAGAAAAAAGGTGCTATCTAGAACCAATAAGGGTTATTTGGCTGTCCCCATTGGATAACCCTTTGAAGAACCCTTTTTGGTTCCAGGTAGAACAATTTTGGTTCCAGGTAGAACGTTTTTGGGTTCCATGTAGAACCCTTTCCACAGAGGGTTCTAGATGGGACCCAAAAGGGTTATCCTATGGGAACAGCCGAAGAACCCTTTTGGAACCCTTTTTTCTAAGAGTGTAGGCTGGTCTGCTCCATGGGTCATAGGGGGAAGTGCTCTGAGGTTTCCTCACCTCACTAACTGATGGACAATAGGAAAATGTCAAAGCTCTGTCATTATCCAAAACATTGGTCAGTTAATTGTATAAAGCTGAACACGGTTATGCAGGTTATAATTTTTTCTTGCAATGAAGAAATTCAATACCTGTTTAGAATAGGAAATCAGAAGAAAAATACATCTAGGTAAGACGTCATGCACTGTGTTGTTCGCAGCTAAATAACTCTTATTTCAGTAAAACAAAAAAGTTCAGTTATGCCCTTGACCACTTTTAAAAGAGAGAATATGCTCTCTTGCAAAAACAAAACAGCTACATAGGAGTAAATCACGAGGTCAACTCAAGTACACCTCAAAGTCAGACTGTGATTGATGGCTGTAATGTGTTGTCATGGTGATATTCCTCTACCAATTAGTACAGATCTATTGTTGCTCTGTGCTCTTTTAATGATCATGGTGGGCGGGAAATGATGGGCCCTAATATCATTTGTCTTACTAATCATGTGTTTATCACTAGCTAGCTCTGTGGTTGGTCCCAGGGGGCGGAGGTTTAAAACCTGCTCTGCTCTCTGTCCTCCTCCCCCCGCCCCTCACCCCTCACCCCTCACTGCAGCACTCTGAGAGCCCCACTCTAAAAGAGAGCCGTCAGTAACATGCACAGTAATGTAATGTTAAACCCTGTCCAACTACAGGGGCGGAGTGACAGGAATGAATCCTCATTAAAACATGTAATAGCACAATAATGTTACTAAATAGGCCTATATGTAAGGTTGTTAGAGAGCTATGAATCCCTTCTCTAATCATTCCTATGGAGATGAACTATTCCATGAGGAGCTTGTTCTGAGGCCTCAGTGTTGTGATATCGAACCACTCCATTCACTTTTAATTGTTTCATTGTAAGGTTAATTGGCTTGTATTGGAGCCAGGGAATCCAATTAGCTTAGTTGTTATTCCCGCTCAATCCACCTATTGATCCCTGTATGTTGATCATGAGTTAAAGTGTTTTTACAAGGTGGGTCGGGAAGTAAACAATAGTTTTAGGAATCTACACATTACATTGTGTTTCATGCTAAGAAATGTGACCCCATCTAGGATCTTAGATTGATTATCTAAACCAAGTTTTAAAAAATCGATACAATTACATATCGGGATATAATTTTGACAATATTGCAATATTGTTTTTGCGCTAGTTGGCTGTACCAGCACCAAAACGCCAGTATTTTTCTTTCATAGCTTATTTTTTAAATGCGTTGGACTTGTAACCAAAAGGTCGCAAGATCGAATCCCCGAGCTGACAAGGTAAAAAATCTGTCGTTCTGCCCCTGAACAAGGCAGTTAACCCGCTGTTCTTAGGTCGTCATTGAAAATAAGAATTTGTTCTTAACTGACTTGCCTAGTTAAATAAAGGTAAAACATTTTAAATAAATAAATAGGGACCCAATTTGTTTTTAGCACTTTCATTTGCATGACTTATCAAAATACATTTTCTCATGGCTCTCTCTAGTCCCTCTGCAGCAGACATATGATGAGCAATATGTTTGAATCACAATAAAATCACAGTATCGAATCGCAATACATATAGAATCGTGAAACAAACTGTTTAAGCTGAAACAAACAGTTTAAGCTGAAACAAACTGTTTAAGCTGAAACAAATGGTCTAAGCTGAAACAAACGGTTTAAGCTGAAACAAACGGTTTAAGCTGAAACAAATGGTCTAAGCTGAAACAAACGGTTTAAGCTGAAACAAACGGTTTAAGCTGAAACAAACTGTTTAAGCTGAAACAAATGGTCTAAGCTGAAACAAATGGTTTAAGCTGAAACATGCTTGCTCTAGCCAACATACTGCAGATGGACGTTGACCCATTCAAATCCATTAAAGGTTTCCTTAGACTAACACAGAAAGAGAGAGAGGGACGGAAAACACATAGAGAGAGGGGAAGAGTGCAGAGGTGTAGTGGGCTCCATGAACCATAAAATACCAGTTCCCTCCTACCTATAAGGCTGATTCCTACTGCTCTCCCCTGTAGAGAATACAGCCCTCCTGGTGGAGCAGCAGGCAGCAGACAGGAGGCAGGATACCAGTCAGCTACTGACAGACAGGAGACAGAATACCAGACAGCTACTGACAGACAGGAGGCAGGATACCAGTCAACTACTGACAGACAGGAGGCAGGATACCAGGTAGCTACTGAAATACATGAGGCAGGATACCAGGTAGCTACTGACAGACAGGAGGCAGGATACCAGACAGCTACTAACAGACAGGAGGCAGGATACAAGACAGCTACTAACAGACAGTAACAGTATTACAGAATTATCATCAGGTCTTTTCTACCATACTGTAACAGTATTACAGAATTATCATTATGTATTTTATAACATACTGTAACAGTATTACAGAATTATCATCAGGTCTTTTCTACCATACTGTAACAGTATTACAGAATTATCATTATGTATTTTATAACAGTATTACAGAATTATCATCAGGTCTTTTCTAACATACTGTAACAGTATTACAGAATTATCATTATGTATTTTATAACATACTGTAACAGTATTACAGAATTATCATTATGTATTTTATAACATACTGTAACAGTATTACAGAATTATCATCAGGTCTTTTCTACCATACTGTAACAGTATTACAGAATTATCATTATGTATTTTATAACATACTGTAACATTATTACAGCATTATCATCAGGTATTTTCTTCCATACTGAAACATTATTACAGCATTATCATCAGGTCTTTCAAATGAACCTATATTTAACTAGGCAAGTCAGTTAAGAACAAATTTGTATTTATAATGATGGCCTATTATTACAGCATTATCATCAGGTCTTTTCTACCATACTGAAACATTATTACAGCATTATCATCAGGTCTTTTCTACCATACTGAAACATTATTACAGCATTATCATCAGGTCTTTTCTAACATACTGAAACATTATTACAGCATTATCATCAGGTCTTTTCTAACATACTGTAACATTATTACAGCATTATCATCAGGTCTTTTCTACCATACTGTAACAGTATTACAGAATTATTATCATCAGGTACCAACACTGAGGTTCTATTTTTTTTCAACAGGGATTGTTTTCTTCGCCGTTCATACATGACAGAATAGTGTTCAACCACCTGTTATCTAAGGGATATGGAAAAGAAGGCCAGGATTTTGTTTTAACCAGTGGACCATATACACCTTATAGGTTTGTTTGTATTTCAGTCATCAGACATTTTTATTGTATTAGACAGAACTGTCTAAGTATAAATAAAAACACAGGAGTGTGAAGGTCATGGAAGATGGATCAAAACCTGGAAT
This sequence comes from Salvelinus alpinus, assembly GCF_045679555.1. Classification (NCBI taxonomy): domain Eukaryota; kingdom Metazoa; phylum Chordata; class Actinopteri; order Salmoniformes; family Salmonidae; genus Salvelinus; species Salvelinus alpinus. The sequence continues at coordinate 36,083,836 of NC_092106.1, read as the reverse complement.
AATGGTTGTGTGGACTGATGGATGGATGGAGGGATGGAGGGATGGGTGGAGGGATGGATGGAGGACTGGAGAAAGATAGACATGGGTGATGGATGGTGGAGGGATGGATGGATGGAGAGATGAATGGAGGACTGGAGAAAGATAGACATGGGTGATGGATGGGTGGAGGGATGGATGGGTGGAGGGATGGATGGAGGACTGGAGAAAGATAGACATGGGTGATGGATGGGTGGAGAGATGAATGGAGGACTGGAGAAAGATAGACATGGGTGATGGATGGGTGGAGGGATGGATGGATGGAGAGATGAATGGAGGACTGGAGAAAGATAGACATGGGTGATGGATGGATGGAGAGATGAATGGAGGACTGGAGAAAGATAGACATGGGTGATGGATGGGTGGAGGGATGGATGGATGGAGAGATGAATGGAGGACTGGAGAAAGATAGACATGGGTGATGGATGGTGGAGGGATGGATGGATGGAGAGATGAATGGAGGACTGGAGAAAGATAGACATGGGTGATGGATGGGTGGAGGGATGGATGGATGGAGAGATGAATGGAGGACTGGAGAAAGATAGACATGGGTGATGGATGGATGGAGAGATGAATGGAGGACTGGAGAAAGATAGACATGGGTGATGGATGGGTGGAGGGATGGATGGAGGACTGGAGAAAGATAGACATGGGTGATGGATGGGTGGAGGGAGACATAAATACTGGAGTGTTCCACACACAAAGCACTCTGTCTGGTCAAAAACAATTCACATCATAATAAAATCAGATTTGTTTTTGTGTGTGTTTTAGAAAAAACAGAATGTCAGACATTTCGGAGTTTCCTAATTCAGACAAGCAAGTGAACGTCACATAATCTGCATCACCCGGTCATACTGTCATCAAGGCAGCATGGTGCATCTATTAGAAACATTCAGTAGCTGTGCGTGGCAAAGTCACCGGGGAAGCTAAGCCAGAAAAAAATGCCATATTACACCTTACAGTACCAGTCAAAAGTTTGGACACACCTACTCATTAAAGGGTTTTTCTTTATTTTTACTATTTTCTACATTGTAGAATAATAGTGAAGACATCAAAACTATGAAATAACACATATGGAATCATGTAGAAACCAAAAAAGTTTTAAACAAATCAAAATATATTTTATATTTGAGATTCTTCAAAGTAGCCACCCTTTGCCTTGATGACAGCTTTGCACACTCTTGGCATTCTCTCAACCAGCTTCATGAGGTAGTGACCTGGAATGCTTTTCAATTAACAGGTGTGCCTTGTTAAAAGTGAAATTGTGAAATTTATTTCCTTCTTAATG
>NC_092106.1:36061815-36082412 GCF_045679555.1 Salvelinus alpinus | reverse complement strand
TCACGTTCCTGACCTTGTTTACCTTTTGTATAGCTTTGTTTTGTTGGTCAGGACGTGAGCTGGGTGGGCATTCTCTGTGTTTGTTCCTTGTTAAGTGTCAGGGTTAATTGACCTTGTATGGCTCTCAATCAGAGGCAGGTGTTTTCGTTTTTCCTCTGATTGAGAGACATACATAGGGAGGTTGTTTCACATTGTTTGTCGTGGGTGGTTGTCTCCTGTGTCCGTATATGTTACCACACGGGACTGTATCGTTTGTTTGTAGTCGTGTACCTGTTCGTGCGTTCTTCGTTATATGTAAGTTCACATGTTTTAGGTCAGTCTACGTTCGTTTGTTGTTTTGTAATTTTCCAAGTGTTTTTCGTGTTCGTCTTTTTGACTTCAGTTAATAAATCATTATGTCATCATACCTCGCTGCACATTGGTCTTCCGATCCCTCTCTCCTCTCCTCGTCCGAGGAGGAGGAAGAGCTAGAGTTACGTTACACTTAATGCATTTGAGCCAATCAGTTGTGTTGTGACAAGGTAGGGGTGGTATAAAAAAGATAGCCCTATTTGGTAAAAGACCAAGTCCTTATTATGACAAGAACAGCTCAAATAAGCAAAGAGAAACAGTCCATCATTACTTTAAGATATGAAGGTCAGTCAATCTGGAAAAGTGCAGTGGCAAAAACCATCAAACGCTATAATGAAACTGGCTCTCGTGAGGACCGCCACAGGAAAGGAAGACCCAGAGTTACCTCTGCTGCAGAGGATAACTTCATTAGAGTTACCAGCCTCAGAAATTGCAGCCCAAATAAATGCATTACAGAGTTCACTTAACAGACCTATCTCAACATCAACTGTTCAGAGGAGACTGTGTGAATCAGGCCTTCATGGTCAAATTGCTGCAAAGAAATCCCTACTAACAGACACCAATAAGAAGAAGGGACTTGCTTGGGCCAAGAAACACGAGCAATGGACATTAGATCGGTGGAAATCTGTCCTTTGGTCTGATGAGTCCAAATTTTAGATTTTTGGTTCCAACCGCCATGTCTTCGTAAGACGCAGAATAGGTGAATTGATGATCTCTGCATCTGTGGTTCCCACCATGAAGCATGGAGGAGGAGGTGTGATGTGTGGGGGTGTTTTGCTGGTGACACTGTCTGTGATTTTTTTTTTAATTCATTGTAAACTTTACCAGCATGGCTACCACAGCATTCTGCAGCGAAACGCCATCCCACCTGGTTTGCGCTTAATGGGACTATAATGTGTTTTTGAACAGGACAATGACCCAACACATCTCCAGACTGTGTAAGGGCTATTTGACCAAGAAGGAGAGTGATGGAGTGCTGCATCAGATGACCTGGCCTCCACAATCACCTGACCTCAACCCAATTGAGATGGTTTGCGATGAGTTGGACTGTTGGATAATCATTCCAGGTAAAGCTGGTTGAGAGAATGCCAAGCGTGTGCAAAGCTGTCATCAAGGCAAAGGGTGGCTACTTTGAAGAATCTCAAATATAAAATATATATTGATTTGTTTAACACTTTTTTGGTTACTACGTGATTCCATATGTGTTATTTCATAGTTTGGATGTCTTCACTATTATTCTACAATGTAGAAAATAGTAAAAATAAAGAAAAACCCTTGAATGAGTAGGTGTGTCCAAACTTTTGACTGGTACTCTATATTATAATTGCTTTTACTTCTGAACATTTAATTATGTTAGTCCCTTGTCTGCCAGAAAGTAGAATACTGATCTTTAGTTACCAGACAAAGTTACAACATGATAAAAAACATTGTGTTTATACAATATCTTTTACCTGCATCACTATAAAAAATATAGTTTCTCCCCTAGTTGATCTGTAGCCCTGTTTCAATAAAAACCTAGTCATCCTTACTAGCCATTTCAATCAGTTTATAAGCCAATTTCTTTCATTTTGATCATTTCAGTGTTAAACAAAATTATTTGATGAGAAAATAAATTTCCTCTGGAGAAGAGATTGTAAAAGGAGAATATCCTTTGTAGGTTTCTCTGATGTTTATCATAATAACACCACCCATCGACCCAGGTTCCTACAGTACCGTTGCTAACAATGTCAGATGGCTACTGGGGGTTGTTGTGGTGTTAGAAGCATTATGTAAGAGCTTTAGAAGGGTATGTTGTGATTTCTTCCCAATATGGGAGGTACATGTATGGGAGGAGGGGGCTTTTGTCCTCTTGTTATCATATATTATGTCAGGTCTGTGTTTATGGTAACTGCTGTATACAGTAAAGTATTCAGTACTACCTGCATTACAGACGTAGGATATTCATTTGTCCGCCCTGTTGCAGGACAACTTCCTGCAATGCAGGACATTTGAAACTTGGTGTGTATTTGAGGTTTAAAAAGACTTCTGAAGTATGTAACTTCCACTTTGAAATTTCAGACTTGATTTTCCCTTATGAAAAATGTTTTAAACCCTACAAAAATGGCCATTAATTCTAACCCTCATAATAATTCACATTTCTTGTTACTGCTGGATTATTTTCCTGCTGTAGCAAACTGGCTAAAATGAAGATCCTACATTTGTAGCTTACGTACAATTGAGTCAGTGCCTGTGTTTGCGTGTGTGCCTGAGTGAGTGTGTGTGCGTGCGTGCACGAGCCTGTGTGTGAGAGAGTGAGACACCTTGTAAAATATTCAGCTCTGATGTTTTCGGATGTTTGTTTGCTGTCACAACTCTTCTTTGTTTGTTGATGAAGGACTGGGGATGGGGGTGGCACCAGAGTTGTGTTTGGGTTCTGTTGAGCTGACCTTTTTAATTGTATTTATTTGTCATTACAGGGTGACATTGCCGGCTTGATGAAACTGAGAAAAATGTCAATTCTAAAATATCCTTTATTCGCTAGGTAGGGGGAGTGCTGAAACGCGAAGCTGGTGCTGACGTTGCTTCCATAGGCAGTTTGGAACTCAGCAGTGAGTGTTGCAACCGACAACAGACCATTTTTATGCGCTACACGCTTCAGCACTCGGCGGACCCTTTCTGTGAGCTTGTGTGGCCTACCACTTCGTGGCTGAGCCGTTGTTGCTCCTATACGTTTCCACTTCACAATAACAGCACTTACAGTTGACCGGGGCAGCTCTAGCAGGGAAGAAATCTGATGAACTGACTTGTTTGAAAGGTGGCATCCTATAACGGTACCATATTGAAAGTCACTGAGCTCTTCAGTAAGGCCATTCTACTGCCAATGTTGTCTATGGAGATTGCATGGCTGTGTGCTCAATTTTATACACCTGTCAGCAACGAGTGTGGCTGAAATAGCTAAATCCACAAATTTGAAGGGGTGTCCACATACTGATCTATATATAGTGTAGCTAGCTAATGTTAGCTGCCATTTTTTGTTATCTAGCTTGCTAGTTATCTACCCAGGCTAGCCAACATTAGCTAGCTAATAAGTTAGTGAATGACGTTGCTAACATTAGTGTGTTGCATGTTGGGTGACAGACTAATTAACGTTAGCTATTTGAACAATAAGCGTAGGAGTTGCCTAAAAAGATGTGTTAATGTAATGTTACCTTTACTAACTTGGCAAATTAATTGTAACTTTACCGGCATACAGATTGCATTATTGACGATAGTCCGTTGGTGCAACCTAGCGTTGTGTATTCGCTATGACATGTGTTTTTTACATGTAGCTACAGAACCAGGCAAAAGTTTGGACACACCTACTCATTCAAGGGTTTTTCTTAATTTACTATTTTCTATATTGTAGAATAATAGTGAAGATATCAAAACTATGAAATAACACATATGGAATCATGTTGTAACCAAAACGTGTCAAACAAATCAAAATATATTTTATATTTATACGAGTCTCAGAGATTATTACAGTACAAGGGGCAGGCAATCGGTAGGTCAAGGCAGGCAAAGAGTCGTAATCCAAATCAGAATCAGACAGATACAGGACGGCAGGCAGGATCAGGGTCAGGGCAGACAGAAAGGTCAGAACTGGGAAGATTAGAAAAAGCAAAAACTAGAGCACAGGAACACGATGGTAGGACTTGACGGGACAAGACGAACTGGCAACAGACAAACAGAAAATGCAGGGATAAATACACATGAGGTAATGGGAGACACTTGATGGGGGTTGGAGACAATCACAAGACAGGTGAAACAGATCAGGGTGTGACAGTAGTCACCTGAAATGCATTTTAATTAACAGGTGTGCCTTGTTAAAAGTGAATTTGTGGAATGTCTTTCCTTCTTAATGCTTTTGATCCAATCAGTTGTGATGTGACAAGGTAGGGGTGGTATACAGAAGACAGCACTATTTGGTAAAAGACCAAGTCCATATTATGGTAAGAAATGCTCAAATATGCAAAGAGAAATGACAGTCCCTGATTACTTTAAGACATGAAGGTCAGTCAATCTGGAAAATCTCAAGAACTTTTAACGTTTCTTCAAGTGCAGTGGCAAAAACCATCAAGTGCTATGATGAAACTGTGTATGAACTTTCCAATTTGTAAGTCGCTCTGGATAAGAGCGTCTGCTAAATGACTTAAATGAAACTGGCTCTCATGAGGACCGCCACAGGAAAGGAAAACCCAGAATTACCTCTGCTGCAGAGGATAAATTCATTACAGTTAACTGCACCTCAGATTGCAGCCCAAATAAATGCTTCACAGAGTTCAAGTAACAGACACATCTCAACATCAACTGTTCAGAGAAGACTGCATAAATCAGGCCTTAATGGCCGAATTGCTGTGTAAGGGCTGTGTAAGGGCTATTTGACCAAGAAGGAGAATGATGGAGTGCTGCATCAGATGACCTGGCCTCCACAATATCGGGCCGACTCTCTTCTCTGTATACATCAATGATGTCGCTCTTGCTGCTGGTGATTCTCTGATCCACCTCCACGCAGACGACACCATTCTGTATACTTCTGGCCCTTCGTTGGACACTGTGTTAACTAACCTCCAGACGAGCTTCAATGCCATACAACTCTCCTTCCGTGGCCTCCAACTGCTCTTAAATACAAGTAAAACTAAATGCATGCTCTTCAACTCATTCATTGTTTACGCACAGAATGAGCAGTATGTCTGGTGGCATTGTCATGCTGGAGGGTCATGACAGGATGAGCCTGCAGGAAGGGTACCACATGAGCGAGGAGAATGTCTTCCCTTTAACACAGCATTGAGATTGCCTGCATTGACAACAAGCTCAGTCCGATGATGCTGTGACACACCGCCCCAGACCATGACGGACCCTCCACCTCCAAATCGATTGTTTGTGCCCATAGGCGACGTTGTTGCCGGTGATGTCTGGTGAGGACCTGCCTTACAACAGGTCTACAAGTCCTCAGTCCAGCCTCTCTCAGCTTATTGCGGACAGTCTGAGCACTGATGGAGGGATTGTGCGTTTCTGGTGTAACTCGGGCAACTGTTGTTGCCATCCTGTACCTGTCCCGCAGGTGGGATGTTCGGATGTACCGATCCTGTGCAGGTGTTGTTACACGTGGTCTGACACTGCGAAGACGATCAGCTGTCCATCCTGTCTCCCTGTATCGCTGTCTTAGGCATCTCACGGTACGGACATTGCAATTTATTGCCCTGGCCACATTTGCGGTCCTCATGCCTCCTTGCAGCATGCCTAAGGCACGTTCACGCAGACGAGCAGGGACCCTGGGCATCTTTCTTTTGGTGTTGTCCAGAGTCAGTAGAAAGGCCTCTTTAGTGTCCTAAGTTTTCATAACTGTGACCTTAATTGCCTACCGTCTGTGAGCTGTTAGTGTCTTAACGACCGTTCCACAGGTGCATGTTCATTCATTGTTTATGGGTCATTGAACAAGCATGGGAAACAGTGTTAAAACCCTTTACAATGAAGATCTGTGAAGTTATTTGGATTTTTACGAATTATCTTTGAAAGACAGGGTCCTGAAAAAGGGATGTTTCTTTTTTTGCTGAGTTCATAAGAAAGATCAGGAATCATATATATATTTTTTTACATGTTTTTAAAGGAAACTGGAAGGGAGTGAATGGGGACAGGCAGTAGGAAGGGTTAGGGCTTAGGGGGAGTGGATAGGAACATGCTGTTGGAAGGGTTAGGGCTTAGGGGGAGTGGATAGGAACATGCTGTTGGAAGGGTTAGGGCTTAAGGGGAGTAGATGGGGACATGATGTATGGTGGGTTAGAGCTTAGGGGTTGTGGATGGGGACAGGCTGTTGGAAGGGTTAGGGCTTAAGGGGAGTGGATGGGGACAGGATGTAGGAAGCGTTAGGGCTTAAGGGGAGTGGATGGGGACAGGATATAGGAAGCGTTAGGGCTTAAGGGGAGTGGATGGGGACAGGACGTAGGAAGTGTTAGGGCTTAAGGGGAGTGGATGGGGACAGGATGTAGGAAGCGTTAGGGCTTAAGGGGAGTGGATGGGGACAGGATGTAGGAAGCGTTAGGGCTTAAGGGGAGTGGATGGGGACAGGATGTAGGAAGCGTTAGGGTGGAGGAGTGTTAGTCTATTGTCCAAACTTATACATATACTTTTATGTCTCCATCAAGGATCCTGTCTTTCAGCACTTCTGTTTGGAGGACTGAGAGGAGCGCTGTTCTGTGAAGGGAGTAGTACACAGCATTATACGAGATCTTTAGTTTCAATTTCTTGCATGTAATAGACTTCATTTCTCAGAACAAGAATAGATTGACGAGTTTTGGAAGAAAGGTCTTTGTTTCTGGCCATTTTGAGCCTGTAATCGAACCCACAATTGCTGATGCTCCAGATACTCAACTAGTCTAAAGAAGGCCAGTTTAATTGCTTCTTTAATCAGGACTACAGTTTTCAGCTGTGACAACGTAATTGCAAAAGGGTTTTCTAATGATCAATTTGCCTTTTAAAATGATACATTTGGATTAGCTAACACAACATCAGTGATGGTTGCTGATAATGGGCCTCTGTACGCCTATGTAGATATTCCATATAAAATCAGCCGTTTCCAGCTACAATAGTCATTTACAACATTAACAATGTCTACACTGTATTTCTGATCAATTTGATGTTATTTTAATGGACAGCAAATGTGATTTTCTTTAAAAAACAAGGACATTTCTAAGTGACCCCAAACTTTTGAACGGTAGTGTATATTGTTTTGCACTGATCTTAACTTTTTTCATACATAATGTTTCTGTCATCGTTTCCTATTCCCGAGAACAGCTTCTGGACATCAGAACAGCGATTACGAACCTCAATTTGGAGGAGGATTTCTACTTCAATGAATCAGAGGCGAAGGACATACAGCTTATTCCGTACCAGTCCCAAATCCCTGACACTCGGAAGAGGCGGCATTATAGAGGCCAGCGTGTGGGATACCTGAAGAGACTATGTCGGGGAGTGGATAAACCGCCTCTACCCTCCGTTCTATTGGCGAACATGCAATCACTGGAGAATGAACTGCATGAACTCTGTTCGAGACTATCCTATCAACGTGATCTGAAGAACTGTAATACCCTATGTTTCACCGAGTCGTGGCTGAACAAGGACATGGAAAATATAAATGTAGCTGTTTTTTTATACAAGCTCAGGTGTCTCTTGTGAACAACAGCTGGTGCGCAATCTCTAATATTAATTAAGGCTCAAAGTTTTGCTCGTGTGAGTCAGAATGCCTCATGATAAACTGTAGACCACAATATTTACCACGAGTTTAAATCTATAATTTCCGTAGCTATCTATTTACCACCACAAACTGATGCTTTCGCTAAGACCGCACTCAACGAGTTGAATAGGGCCATAAGCAAATCCCCAAAAATGCTCACTCAGAGGCAGCGCTCTTAGTGTCCGGTGACTTTAATGCAGGAAAACTTAAATAATTTTAACCTAATTTCTACCAGCATGTCACCTGTACAACTCTATATCAACTTCTAGTGCTTACAAGCAAAAACTCAATACGGAAGTGGTCTGATGAAGCAGATGCTAAGCTATAGGACTGCTTCACTAAAACAGGATGGAATATGTTCTGGGATTCATCCGATGGTATTGAGGAGTTTACCATATCAGACATTAATAAGTGCATCATCCCCATAGTGACCATAGATATCCCAACCAGAAGCCATGGACTACAGGCAACATCCGCACTGAGCTAAAGCCCAGAGCTGCCGCTTTCAATGAGCGGAACACTACTCCGGACGCTTATAAGAAATCCCGCTATGCCCACCGGAGAATCATCAAACAGGCAAAGCTTCAATACAGGACTAAGATCAAATGGTCAGATGTGGCAGGGCTTGCAAACTATCACGGTTTACAAAAGAGAAACCCGGCCGCGAACTGCCCAGTGCCTATCAGACGAGCTAAATGCCTTCTATGCTCGCTTCTCAGCAAGCAAAACTGAACCATGCATGAGCGCAGCAGCTGTTCTGGGCAATTGTGTGATCACGCTCTCCATAGCCGATGTAAGTTAGACAGACGGTTTACCAGACATGTACTCAGAGCATGCACTGACCAGATGGCAAGCGTCTTCACTGACATTTTCAACCTCTCCCTGACCAAGTCTGTAATACCTACATGTTTCAAGCAGACCAACATAGTGCCTGTACCCAAGAATGCCAAGATAACCTTTCTAAATGACTCACAGCACTCACATCTGTAGCCATGAAAGGCTGGTCATGGCTCACATCCACACTATCATCCCAAACACCCTGGACCCACACCAATTCACATGTACCACCCCAACTGATCCACAGATGAACTCATTTCTATTGCACTCCACCCTGCCCTTTCCCACCTGGACAAAGGGATCTCCTACGTAAGAATGTTTTTCATTGACTACAGCTCAGCGTTGAAAACCATAGTGACCTCCAAGCTCAGCACTAAGCTAAGGACCCTGGGATTAAACAACTCCTTCTGCAACTGCATCCTGGACTTCCTGACTGGTCGATGCACACTCACTGGACTCTAACCGCACACACACACACACTATGATCACCACACAGCCATACACACTCACACATAGACACTCTTTCACACTCCTCACACACGCTGCTGCTACTCTGTTTATTTTCTCTCCTGATTGCCTTGTCACCCCTACCTACATGTACTGTACATATTACCTCAATCACCTCAACTACCTTGAACCCCAGAACATTGACTCGGTGTACCGGTACTCATTGCATACAGCCTCATTTAAAAAAATTGCTTTACATCTTCCTTGCACTTGAAGGACATCCCCACACAGTTGAATAGGTGATCTAATGTGGTCCTGCAGCAGCTCAGTTGGCAAAGCAAGGCACTCACAATGCCAGGTTTAGGGGTTTGTTTCCCCCTGCCTTGGTATATTGAATAAAAGCAATTTGAGTCATATCTAGATTGTAAATGTTTTTAATACAAATATTAGTTTGATAGTCTCTTCAAGTCTGATTTTTAAAACAAGTCTAAATACAGTATCTTCAAATACCAGTCATTGGTACATTCCAGCTTCAAAAAGCTGTTCTCTCAGGAATGTGTCTCATTTAATTTGCAGAATTCCTTATACTAAGATGTAATAACTATGTAAGACAACTCAAGACAAATAAAACCAAGCTTCTTAAAACAAGCTAAATAGTCTAAACTAGTCAGCACTTGTACAGTACCAGTCAAAAGTTTGGACAAACATACTCATTCAAGGTTTTTCTTTATTTTTACTATTTTCTACATTATAGAATAATCGTGAGGTAACCTAGAAATTGTTGTACAAATCAAAATATATGTTATATTTGAGATTCTTCAAAGTAGCCACCCTTTGCCTTGATGACAGCTTTGCACACTCTTGGCATTCTCTCAACCAGCTTCATGAGGACTGCTTTTCCAACAGTCTTAAAGGAGTTCCCACATATGCTGAGCACTTGTTGGTTGCTTTTCCTTCACTCTGCGATCCAACTCATCCCAAACCATCTCAATTGGGTTGAGGTCAGGTGATTGTGGAGGCCATCTTTTTGGTCAAATAACCTTTACACAGCCTGGAGGTGTGTTGGGTCATTGTCCATTGAAAACAAATGAAAAGCAAACCAGATGGGATGGCGTATCGCTGCAGAATGCTGTGGTAGCCATGCTGGTTAAGTGTGCCATGCTGGTTAAGTGTGCTACAGATGCGGAGATCATCCTTTCACCTATTCTGCGTCTCACAAAGACATAGCGATTGGAACCAAAAATCTAAATTTGGGACTCATCAGACCAAAGGACAGATTTCCACCGATCTAATGTCCACTGCTCGTGTTTCTTGGCACAAGCAAGTCTCTTCTTCTTATTGGTGTCCTCTAGTAGTGGTTTCTTTGCAGCAATTTGACCATGAAGGCCTGATTCACAAAGTCTCCTCTGAACAGTTGATGTTGAGATGTGTCTGTTACTTGAGTTCTGTGAAGCATTTATTTGGGCTGCAATCTGAAGTGCAGTTAACTCTAATGAACTTATCCTCAGCAGCAGAGATAATTCTGGGTCTTCCTTTCCTGTGGCAGTCCTCATGAGAGCCACTTTCATCATAGCGCTTGATGGTTTTTGCCACTGCACTTGAAGAAACTTTAAAAGTTCTTGAAATTTTCCATATTGACCGAACTTCATGTCTTAACTTCTTCGGGGTAGGGGGCAGCATTTTCACTTTTGGATAAATAGCATGCCCAAATTCAACTGCCTCCTACTCATCCCCAGGAGATAAGATATGCATATTATTAGTAGATTTGGATAGAAAACACTCTGAAGTTTCTAAAACTGTTTGAATCATGTCTGTGAGTATAACAGAACTTATGTAGCAGGCAAAACCCAGAGGACAAACCATTCAGAATTTTTTTTGTTGAGGTCACTGTCTTTTCAATGAGATTTCATTGGGACACCAGATTTCTAAGGGACTTGTTTGCAGTTCCTACCGCTTCCACTGGATGTCACCAATCTTTGGAAATTGGTTGAGGTTTTTCTTTTGTGTAATGAAGAAGTACGGCCATCTTAAATGAGGGTCACTTGAAGTAAATTGTTTGAGAGGCACATTACCAGAAAAGTTGTGTCAGTTTGTTTTCTTTTTGTATTGAACACAGATCATCCCGTCTTCAATTTGATCGATTATTAACGTTTAAAAATACCTAACGTTGTATTACAAAAGTAGTTTGAAATGTTTTGGTAAAGTTTACATGTAACTTTTGATATATTTTGTAGTGACGTTGCGCAAGTTGGAAGCTGTGTTTTTCTGGATGAAACGCTCCAAATAAATTGACATTTTGGATATATATCGACGGAATTAATCGAACAAAAGGACCATTTGTGATGTTTATGGGACATATTGGAGTGCCAACAAAAGAAGTTCGTCAAAGGTAAGGCATGAATTATATTTTTATTTCTGCGTTTTGTGTCGTGCCTGCAGTGTTGAAATATGCTACTCTCTTTGTTTACTGTTGTGCTATCATCAGATAATAGCATCTTATGCTTTCGCCAAAAAGCCTTTTTGAAATCTGACATGTTGGCTGGATTCACAACGAGTGTAGCTTTAATTTGGTATCTTACATGTGTGATTTAATGAAAGTTAGATTTTTATATCATTTTATTTGAATATGGCGCTCTGTATTTTCCCTGGCTACTGGCCAGGTGGGACGATTGCGTCCCACCTACCCCAGAGAGTAATGATGGACTGTTATTTCTCTTTGCTTATTTGAGCTGTTCTTGCCATAATATGGACTTGGTCTTTTACCAAATAGGGCTATCTTCTGTATACCACCCCCACCTTGTCACACAACTGATTAGTTCAAACACATTAATAAGAAGGAAAGAAATTCCACAAATTAACTTTTAACAAGGAACACCTGTTAATTGAAATGCATTCCAGGTGACATTCCAGGTCCCTTCATGGTTGAGAGAATGCCAAGAGTGTGCAAATCTGTCATCAAGACAATGGGTGGCTATTTTGAAGAATCTCAACTATATATTTTTTTTATTTATTTAACACTTTTTTGGTTACTACTTGATTCCATATGTGTTATTTCGTAGTTTTGATGTCTTCACTATTATTCTACAATGTAGAAAATTGTACAAATAAAGACTAAAATCCTTGAATGAGTAGGTCTGTCCAAACATTTGACTGTACTGTAAATCATTCTTAAAATTATATAATACGATTTTAAAGTATGAATGCAGGAAAATCAGGCTTGTTCAGATAAACATTTTACAGTGTTGAAACAAAAGGGCTGAAGAATCCTGTTGGAACTCTTTTTTTCTAAGAGTGTACAACCTATAACTGGCTTCTATTCCGAAGGCCACATATTCTCTCCAAAAGCTCACATCTTGGTCATATTAGGTTGTTCTAAGTTATCAATCACTTCAAATTCCCCGTTGTCAATTCCGTCAATGGAGTGGAGGTGGTGTCCCTTCATGTTGTGGAAGCAGTAGGCACAGTGTGCAGTAGCCACGGGTACCACCTTGGAGAAGTTGGAGAAGTTCACTCTGTACTTGCCCTCTTTGTTGCGGGAGATGATGGGCAGGAAGTTGTAACCCCACATGATTTCCTGAGGGATGAAGGAAGTCCTGACCTGGCAGGCTGAGTTGGTGGACTCGGCTGTGCCGTCCAGAAAGACCACCAGCTCAAACTCTTGCTTATGGAGTGTGTCCACTGCCATCTCAAAGAAAGGGCTAGTATTGTCGATCACATGGTAGAGTGTGAGAGGGCACACAAAGAAGAGGTTGTCCTTCCCAGCGTCCACCATGAACTCAATGTTCAACTGGTCCATGATGATTGTCTCCCCGTCGGGTTTGATGGTTGTCCTCAACAGCTTGCCGTAGATCTGGCTCCCGATCATCAGGGTCTTGCGTAAGTTGGCCACTCTTATCATGAGGCAAAGGAAGTCCTTCTTAGGACAGATGACAGCCATCTCACTGAATGTGATGGTCTTGGCCCTTTTCTTAGGGATGGAGATCTTAGCAAGGATGACTCCACACATGAAGCAGTTGATGATATTACCTATGAGGTACTGGATAATGATGAGGGTTACAGCACCAGAACAGAAAGGGGTGATGGCACGTCCACCGTACCCGATGCTGGTCTGTGTCTCCAGGGAGAAGAGGAATGCTGTAATGAGATTGTAGACGTTGTCCACACAGGGGATGTGGCTTTTCGAGGGGTTCTGCCACGTCAGGTCCCCGTTGTTCCGGGCGATCCAGAACCAAATCAGTCCAAATATGAACCAGCTCAGGGTGAAGGAGGCGATGAAGAAGAAGAGGACAAAGCGCCAGCGGAACTCTACGAAGGTCGTCCAGAAGTCCACGAGGAAGGCAAAATGGTTGCCGTACTTCACGTTGCCGAATTCAATGTTGCAGCGGCCATATTTGGTCACCAGCCGGCTTCTGCAGATTCTTCGCTCCACCATGTGGTCATGGATACGCTTCCGGATGCCGAACACCATTTTCTGGGACCTGTAGAGAGAAGAACAATTTGTTTGTGAAATAGTTTATGTTTTACCCCCTTTAATTCTTAAACACAAGGTAAAAGTCCTGTTGACCTTAATTCTCATCAAAATATAATTATATGAAACAACTTAATAGCACAAACACCTCAGTCAGTCTATGATCAATGAAATGATTTCACATACCTTACCCAGCCATTATTCTTGTTACTTAACTGTAAAGTGTTGTTCTAGTTACTAGCAGTTGCTATGCATCACTTGCACATTTTCATCTGCACTTAAATCCTGTAATCCTGGGTACATGCCACAGCTAAAACTCAGAGTATTTTCCCATCATCCATTAGCCTTTATAATGTTTAAATCAGTGAGTTTGACTGTAAAATTTCATATTTTTTATTGACCCATAAACGAAATTAGTGTAATGTCTTAACAAATATTTAATGTCAATAAGTTTGTTTAGTGTCTCTTGCACAAGGGTAGACCTGGTTTATGAGATTATTGGGACATAGCCACAGTTGTAAACCTGGTTTGTATTGATATTTGGGCTGAGATATGCAGGTGTAGATCTGGTTTATATTAGTATTGGGACTCAGTCAAACGTGTAGACCTGGTTTGTAGGCGTACTGGAGCTGAGGTGCAGGGGTAGTCCTGGTTTTACAGTTAAAAAAATTAAATATTTAACCTTTATTTAACCAGGTAGGCAAGTTGAGAACAAGTTCTCATTTACAATTGCGACCTGGCCGAGATAAAGCAAAGCAGTTCAACACATACAACAACACAGAGTTACACATGGAGTAAAACAAACATACAGTCAATAATACAGTAGAAAAATAAGTCTATATACAATGTGAGCAAATGAGGTGAGATAAGGGAGGTAAAAGCAAAAAAAGGCCATGGTGGCAAAGTAAATACAATATAGCAAGCAAAACACTGGAATGGTAGATTTGCAATGGAAGAATGTGCAAAGTAGAAATATAAATAATGGGGTGCAAAGGAGCAAAATAAATAAATAAATAAATACAGTAGGGGAAGAGATAGTTGTTTGGGCCGTATTATAGATGGACTATGTGTCACGTTCTGACCTTAGTTCCTTTTTTATGTCTTTATTTTAGTTTGGTCAGGGCGTGAGTTGGGGTGGGCATTCTATGTTGTTTTTCTATGTTTTGTTCTGTATTTATATTTCTATGTGTTTGGCCTAGTATGGTTCTCAATCAGAGGCAGGTGTCAGTCATTGTCTCTGATTGGGAGCCATATTTAGGTAGCCTGTTTTCTATTTTGTTTTGTGGGTGATTGTTTCCTGTGTTAGTACCATACGGGACTGTTTCGGTTTTCATTTATTCTCTTGTTCTTTTGTATTTTGTATTCATTCTCGATTAAATGATATTATGGATACGTACCACGCTGCATTTTGGTCCTCCTCTCCTTCCACCAACGAAAGCCGTTACAGAATCACCCACCAACCAAGGACCAAGCAGCGTGGTAAACAGGAGCAGAGGATTCTGGACTCATGGACATGGGAGGAGATAGACGGTAAGGGACCCTGGGCACAGGCTGGGGAATATCGCCGCCCAAAGGAAGAACTGGAGGCAGCGAGAGCTGAACGGCGGCGATATGAGGAGGTAGCACGGCAGTGCGACAGGCACGAGAGGCAGCCCCAAAACATTTTTTTGTGGCAGAGTCAGGTTGGAGACCTGAGCCCCTGTGGCAGCACCACGCACCAGGCTGTCTCTCCGTCTCCTCCCTCCAGGTTCTCTCTCCAAGCCAGAGCCGCCCGCCAGTCCGGAGCTGCCAGAGCCGCCCGCCAGTCCGGAGCTGCCAGAGCCGCCCGCCAGTCCGGAGCTGCCAGAGGCGCCCCTCAGTCCAGAGGCGCCCCTCAGTCCAGTGCTGCCCTCTACTAGGGTCTCCAATCCGGGGTCGGTGGCGAGGGTCGCCACTCCTAAGGTGCCACATAAGTGGGCCGAGACTATGGTGGAGTGGGGTTCCGCTCCAGAGCCGCCACCGCGGTAAATGCCCACCCAGACCCTCCCCTATAGGTTCAGGTTTTGCGGCCGGATTCCGCACCTTTGGGGGGGGGGGGGGGGGGTACTGTCACGTTCTGACCTTAGTTCCTTTTTTATTTCTTTATTTTAGTTTGGTCAGGGCGTGAGTTGGGGTGGGCATTCTATGTTGTTTTTCTATGTTTTGTTCTGTATTTATATTTCTATGTGTTTGGCCTAGTATGGTTCTCATTCAGAGGCAGGTGTCAGTCGTTGTCTCTGATTGGGAGCCATATTTAGGTAGCCTATTTTCTATTGTGTTTTGTGGGTGATTGTTTCCTGTGTTAGTACCATACGGGACTGTTTCGGTTTTCATTTATTCTCTTGTTCTTTTGTATTTTCTATTCATTCTCGATTAAATGATATTATGGATACGTACCACGCTGCATTTTGGTCCTCCTCTCCTTCCACCAACGAAAGCCGTTACACTATGTACAGGTGCAGTAATCTGTGAGCTACTCTGACAGCTGGTGCTTAAAGCTAGTGAGGGAGATGTGTTTCCAGTTTCAGAGATTTTTGTAGTTCGTTCCAGTCATTGGCAGCAGAGAACTGGAAGGAGAGGCGGCCAAAGGAGGAATTGGCTTTGGGGGTGACCAGAGAGATATACCTGCTGGAGTGCGTGCTACAGGTGGGTGCTGCTATGGTGACCAGTGAGCTGGGATAAGGGGGGACTTTACCTAGCAGGGTCTTGTAGATGACCTGACCTCGTTTGGCGACGAGAGTGAAGCGAGGGCCAGCCAATGAGAGCATACAGGTCGCAGTGGTGGGTAGTATATGGGGCTTTGATGACAAAACGGATGGCACTGTGATAGACTGCATCCAATTTATTGAGTAGGGTATTGGAGGCTTTTTTGTAAATGACATCGCTGAAGTCGAGGATCAGTAGGATGGTCAGTTTTACGAGGGTATGTTTGGCAGCATGAGTGAAGGATGCCTTGTTGCGAAATAGGAAGCCAATTCTAGATTTAACTTAGGTTTGGAGATGTTTGGTGTGAGTCTGGAAGGAGAGTTTACAGTCTAACCAGACACTTAGGTATTTGTAGTTGTCCACATATTCTAAATCAGAACCATCCAGAGTAGTGATGCTGGACGGGCGGGCAGGTGCAGGCAGAGATCGGTTGAAGAGCATGCATTTAGTTTTACTTGTATTTAAGAGCAGTTGGAGGCCACGGAAGGAGAGTTGTATGGCATTGAAGCTCGTCTGGAGGTTAGTTAACACAGTGTCCAACGAAGGGCCAGAAGTATACAGAATGGTGTCGTCTGCATAGAGGTGGATCAGAGACTCACCTGCAGCAAGAGCGACATCATTGAGAGTCGGCCCAAGAATTTAACCCTGTGGCACCCCCACAGAGACTGCCAGAGGTCCGGACAACAGGCCCTCCGATTTAACACACTGAACTCTATCAGAGAAGTAGTTGGTGAACCAGGCGAGGCAATCATTTGGGAAACCAAGGCTATTGAGTCTGCCGATGTGGTGATTGACTGAGTCGAAAGCCTTGGCCAGGTCAATGAATACGGCTGCACAATATTGTTTCTTATCGATGGCGGTTAAGATATCGTTTAGGACCTTGAGCGTGGCTGAGGTGCACCCATGACCAGCTCTGAAACCAGATTGCATAGCGGAGAAGGTACGGTGGGATTCGAAATGGTCCGTAATCTGTTTGTTGACTTGGCTTTCGAAGACCTTAGAAAGGCAGGGTAGGATAGATATAGGTCTGTAGCAGTTTGGGTCTAGAGTGTCTCCCCCTTTGAAGAGGGGGATGACCGCAGCTGCTTTCCAATCTTTGGGAATCTCAGACGACACGAAAGAGAAGTTGAACAGGCTAGTGAAAAGGGTTGCAACAATTTCGGCAGATCATTTTAGAAAGAAAGGGTCCAGATTGTCTAGCCCAGCTGATTTGTAGGGGACCAGATTTTGCAGCTCTTTCAGAACATCAACTGACTGGATTTGGGAGAAGGAGAAATGGGGAGGCTTGGGCGAGTTTCTGTGGGGTTGCAGTGCTGTTGACCGGGGTAGGGGTAGCCAGGTGGATAGCATGGCCAGCCGTAGAAAAATGCTTATTGAAATTCTCAATTATAGTGAATTTATCGGTGGTGACAGTGTTTCCTGTCCTCAGTGCAGTGGGCAGCTGGGAGGAGGTGCTCTTATTCTCCATGGACTTTACAGTGTCCCAGAACTTTTTTGAGTTTGTGTTGCAGGAAGCAAATTTCTGCTTGAAAAAGCTAGCCTTGGCTTTTCTAACTGCCTGTGTATATTGGTTTCTAACATCCCTGAAAAGTTGCATATCACGGGGGCTGTTCGATGCTAATGCAGAATGCCACAGGATGTTTTTGTGTTGGTTAAGGGCAGTCAGGTCTGGTTTATGAGTATTCAGGCTTCGACACATTTAGACATGGCTTAGTTGACTAATTGGGTTCAAGCACAGGTGCAGACTTTGTATGTATGTAAATTGGAGCTGAAGTATAGGTGTAGACCTAGTTTATATGAATATTGGGGATGAAATGCAGAAATACAGAGGTCACATGACTAAGATATGCAAATAACAGGGTTGGAATGTGCAGCCAGTAGCTGGATATTGGTTACTGTTGGTGTCTTGGGGAATACAGGCCTACGGAAAGTGGGTAACAGGGCTGAGGTAGGCAAGTAACAGGGATGAGATGTACAGGCAAAGAAAATGTCAGAGATACTGCATTGTTGATTTCTGTACGATGTTTACCCGTGCGTGCTGTAGTAAAGTGGAGCTGTTTTGTTTAAATTTAATTATGTCCTAATATAAGAAATAACACACAAAAAAACAAAATACTGCGAAGTTGCTTAGGAGCTAGAAGCAGAGCTGCCATGTCTGTCGGCGCCATCTTTCACAAGTCACATAAGAAGTTGCATAGATTCACTCTGTGTGCAATAATATAGTGTCTAACAAGATTTTTGAAAGACTACCATCTCTGTACCCCACATATAATTATTTGTAAGGTCCCTCAGTCGAGCAGTGAATTTCAAACAGATTCAAAGATAAAGTTCAGGGAGGTTTTCAATGCCTCGCAAAGAAGGGCACCTATTGGTAGATGGGTAAAATAAAAAAGCAGACATTGAATATCCCTTTGAGCATGGTGAATTTATTACACATTGAATGGTGTATCAATACACCCAGTCACTACAAAGATACAGGCATCCTTCCTAACTCAATTGCCAGAGAGGAAAGAAACCTCTCAGGGATTTCACCATGAGGCCAATGGTGACTTTACAACAGTTAGAGTTTACTGGCTGTGATAGGAGAAAACTGATGATGGATCAATAACATTGTAGTTACACCACTATACTAACCTAATTGACAGAGTGAAAATAAGGAAGCCTGTACAGAATAAAAATATTCCAAAGCATGCATCCTCTTTGCAACAAGGCACTAAAGTAATACTGCAAAAAATGTGGCAAAGAAATAAACTTTTTGTCCTTAATAAAAAGTGTTATTTTTGGGGCAAATCCAGCACAACACATTACTGAGTACCACTCTTCATATTTTCAAGCATAGTGGTGGCTGCATCATGTTATGGTATTCTTATAATGGTTAAGAACGGGAGTTTTTAAAAAATAAACGTAATGGAGCGAAACACAGACAAAATCCTAGAGGAAAACCTGGTTCAGTTTGCTTTCCAGCAGACACTGGGAGATTAATTCACCTTTCAGCAGGACAAAAACCTAAAACACAAGGCCACATCTACACTGGAGTTGCTTACCGAGACGACATTGAATGTTCTTGAGTGGCCTACAGTTTTGACTTAAATCGGCTTGAAAATCTATGGCAAGACTTGTAGCTGTCTAGCAATGATCAACAACCAATTTGACGGAGCTTGAATCATTTTTTAAAGAATAGTGATCAAATGTTGTACGATCCAGTTGTGCAAAGCTCTTTGAAACTTACTCAGAAAAACTCACAGCTGTAATCGCTGCCTAAGGTGATTCTAACATGTATTGACTCAGGGGTGTGAATACTTACGTAAATTAGATATTTCTGTATTTCATTTTTCATTTTCTGTATTTCATTTTCAATAAATTAATTTTCAATAAATGTAGTTTTCAATTAACGTTTTCACTTTGTTATTACGGGGTATTTTAATGTCATCCATTTTGAAATGAGGCTGTAACACAACAAAATGTGAAATAAGTTAAAGGGAAATGTAGGTATTAGGGCTGAAGAATAGAGGTAAATGTCTGTTATATAGAATAGAGGTAAATGTCCACTGCAGTGCACTGCACAATTGTGACCAAGAATAAAATACACTTCTTTACATACTTTTCAGTATAAAAAACTATATGGATTACATGTTAGGGTTACTAATGGCATAAGATTTGTCTGGGGAATATTTGGGAACAAATGGGTTAAATCCTGTAATCCTACAGAAGAAAGTTATTTGTTGAAATATTTCACTCCACTGACCCAAATCAGTCAGATAACCATACCCTCCCTAAAACCAGCCTACTACAACCATATAACTTCATATAAAATGGCACTCTCATAGTAATCCCTGGTAGGTTCTGTAACGTCCTGACCAGAGTTCTTATGTGTTTTGCTTGTTTAGTGTTGGTCAGGACGTGAGCTGGGTGAGAATTCTATGTTGTGTGTCTAGTTCGTCTGTTTCTGTGTTCAGCCTAATATGGTTCTCAATCAGAGACAGCTGTCAATCGTTGTCCCTGATTGAGAATCATATATAGGTGGCTTGTTTTGTGTTGGGGATTGTGGGTGGTTGTTTCCTGTCTCTGTGTTTGTGTTCTGCACCAGTTAGGACTGTCTCGGCTTTCACGTTTTGTTATTTGTTAATGTTCACCGTTTATCGTCTGATTTAAACATGTTGAACACTAACTGCGCTGCCTTTTGGTCCTCTCCTTCATCCCAGGAAGAAAGCCGTTACAGGTTCTGAATAAATCTGGCCTGTGTTGTTGCCAAGCCAAATAGTCTGATGGTGGTGCGCTTGTTAGGAAGTGTTTAGTCAGTGGCGTAAACCGGTGCGTTTGTTTCTATGCTCAAAGCTTCGAAATGTCCTGTATTTCACAAACAGAAATCCGATAGTTACGCACTATTCTTTGTTGTGAAGCTTTTCTCATTGTATCTCGCAAAGCCTTTCACACCTATTCATTATCTCTTCCACATTGTTACTGTAAGGTGATATAACAAACGCTGAGATCATCGTGAGGTTTACTTTGATACGATGC